>NC_069505.1:487217024-487224524 GCF_027579735.1 Bombina bombina | reverse complement strand
AAGAAGCATTTCAAGGTCCTGGAGTGTCCTAGCCAGTCTCCAGATCTCAACCCCATAGAGAACCTTTGGAGGGAGTTGAAAGTCTGTGTTGCCCAGCGACAGCCCCAAAACATCACTGCTCTAGAGGAGATCTGCATGCAGGAATGGGCCAACATACCAGCAACAGTGTGTGACAACCTTGTGAAGACTTACAGAAAACGTTTGACCTCTGTCATTGCCAACAAAGGATATATAACAAAGTATTGAGATGAACTTTTGATATTGACCAAATACTTATTTTTCACCATAATTTGCAAATAAATTCTTTCCAAATCAGACAATGTGATTGTCTGGATTTGTTTCCACATTTTGTTTCTCATAGTTGAGGTATACCTATGATGAAAATGACAGGCCTCTCTCATCTTCTTAAGTGGGAGAACTTGCACAATTGGTGGCTGACTAAATACTTTTTTGCCCCACTGTATGCATATGAAGGAACCACCGCAGGTAAGCACTTATACATGTACACAGATTGATTCACAGGATGGCAGGAAGATACACATGTATCAGATTACATACAAAGGCAGAAAGGTATACACAGGCAGATGGACTGATATACCCATATGGTGAGCCAGGAAGACACATAGGTGGTCAACCATATATACAAGTAGATACAAAGAATACTTATAAACAGATTGATAGGAGGATAGACAGGAGGTGGATAGGCAGACATACAGGTCCATACATGGATTAAACGTACACAAATAGGCTGGTGGATTTAAAGGTAGATACACAGGTAGGTGGATTCCTGTGCAGGTATATAGGTAAGAAGGTAAATTGATAAGCAATGAGACAAAGGCAGCAGGTAGATATACAGGTAATTAGTTGCCTATATGGGAAGGCAGGTAGATCCTCATCTAGACAAGCAAATGCACTGCTAGATTAAAAGCTAAGAAGGCACATAGACAGGTGGGTATACAGCTAGGCAGGTGCACGAGTGTTCAGATACCAGTGGGCAGGTTTCGAATTAAGCACATACACAGGTTGGAAAGGTTAAAGGGAACATGGGTAGACAGGAAATGAGGTACCTATTCAGGTAGATACACAGGTAAAGAGGTAGTTACATTATAAGTCATGTTTCTTCAGAAGTAAATACACTGGTAGGAAGATGGATACACAGAAACAGAGATAACTAAGAACCTAGACAGAGAAGACGGCAGATAAACAGCTAGATACACATGTAGGAAGGTGCCTATGTTGGAAAGTTGGTGGATACACTACTAACAGGTTGAATTAGTAGGTAGGTACACTCAGAGGTAAGTAGATATTTATGAGAGTGAACTACCTTAGGTTTTTCAGGTCATCTGCAGACACACAGGTATGTTTACTGATACTCGTCTATTGTACAGCTAAGCAGGTAAGTACAGGTGTAGATTGTAAGTATATGTTAAGCACAAGAATAGGGACAGGTAGAAACCTTGATACACATATATATACATAGCTGTGCAGGTAAGTACATAGATAGGCTGGTAAGTACAAACAAAGGCTTACAGACAGGTAAGTAGATGTGCAGATGTCAGGTAGAAAGATTCTCAGACAGTCAAGCAGACATATACATATTTAAATAGGTTGGTAAGTAATTAGATTCACAGTCTGGTGGTAAAACTCAGAGAATTCTTACCCTCAGGATTCGGGCTTTTCAGGAAGTTTCTACCAAATGGCTTTTTCTTATAAATATCTTTCCAGTTGTTGCTCTGCAGCAATGGGATCCCTCTCACTTTCAGCCCCCACTCAATGTCACACAACGCCAGCCAATCCTGGGGTGACTGGGGCTCCTCAGAGTCAAGAGATGGGTGAACTGCACCAAGCCATTGGCTTATGCTCTGGGCCACTGGAGAAGTCACTCTGTGTTCTCCTGGACTCTCAACTGTCTCTTTGTGCCTCTCTTGACTCTTAGTTGTGTTACTGTGTCCCTGCAGACTTCCAGCTGTCTCTTTATGTTTCTCTTGACTTACAGTTGTCTCACTGTGTCCCTGCAGACTTTTAGCTTTCTCTTTGTGTCTCTCTTCACTCTCTTTTCTTTTATTGTGTTCCTCAAGATTCCCTTGTGTCTTCTTGTAGTATCCCTTCTCACTGTTAGCTGTCTCAGTGTGCCCCTCTGCACTCAAAACTGTCTCATTGTGTCCTTTTGGACTCTTAGCAGTCTTAATATTTTTCTCAGGACTCCCAGCTGTCTCTTTGTGTTCCACCTGACTCTCAGCTCTCTCTTTGTGTTCCACCTGACTCCCAGCTGTCTCTTTGTGTTCCACCTGACTCTCAGCTGTCACTTTGTGTTCCACCTGACTCTCAGCTGTCTCTTTGAGTTCCACCTGACTCCCAGCTGTCTCTTTGTGTTCCACCTGACTCTCAGCTGTCTCTTTGTGTTCCACCTGACTCCCAGCTGTCTCTTTGTGTTCCACCTGACACCAAGCTGTCTCTTTGTTTTCCACCTGACTCTTAACTATCTCTTTGGGTTTCTTCTGTTCCTGAGCAATTTGTTTCTGTGACTCTGCTGCCTTCAGTTCTTTATCTGTCTCTTTCTTTCCTACATCTCTCTCCTGCTTTTTCTTTCCCTTAGCTGCCACCTCGTGTAGCTCCTTCTGAATGTTTTTTCTCTTATCATGGGTCTGGACTGTCTCTTTGTGTACATCATTATTCTCAGCTGTCTCTTTTTGTTGCTCCTGTTTCTGAACCAATTCTTTTTTTGCCTTTGTTGTCTCTGGGTGTCGCTTTACCTCCTGGCCAGTCTCTTTATGTTTTTTCTTTTCCTGAACTGTGTCTTTGTGTATTTCCTTTTTCTGAGCTTCCTTCTCATCCTGTGCCAGTACATTCTGTAGCTTTTCATCTGTCTCTTTGTATGATTCCTGATTCTTGGCTGTTGTCTCTTTTGTTTGCACAGCTTTTTTAGATTTCTCTCTTTGTTCCTTCTGTTTCACAGCTGTCTCTTTAGATTCTCCATCTTGTTTCTGAGTGATTTCAACTGACTCCTTACAGATCTCATGATCTTTTGCTAACTCTTTTTGTATGTCATTTTTTTTAACACTCTCTTTATGTGTTTCTTCCTTTTTAGTTAACTCTTTGGCTTCTTCCTTTTCCTGATCAGCTTTGTGCCTCTCCTGTTCAGTGTGTTGCAGTCTCTCTTGTTCCTTTGCTATCTCTTTGGGTCTCTCTTGATCTTGAGTGGTCTGTTTGAGTATCTCCTTTCCATGACATATCTCTTTGTGACTCTCCTGTTCCTGAGTTGTCAGTTTGGATTTCTCCTGTCCCTGAAGTGTTTCTTTAGGTGTCACCTGTATCTCAGATACTTCCTTAGGTGTCTCCTGTTCCTGAACTGTCTCTTTGAGTTTGTCACTTTTATCTACCTTATATTTGGCTTTATCCTTTTCTTTAGCTGTCTCTTTTGGAGTCTCCAATTCTAGAGTCATTCCTGTTGGGCACTGCTGCGCCTTGTTGTGCCTCTTTGGTATCTGAGCTGTCTCTTGTGACTCTGTTTTCTGCTTCTCTTCCTTATTCTGTGCACTCTCTTGTACTCTTTTCTTTTCTCCCTCTCCTGTCTCCCCCTGTCCTCTCCCTACTGTACTATCCCCCTGCTTATTCATGGTTATCTCATCTCCCCCTGTGTTGTCCCACTGCTCGCTGCACTCGCTCATCTCTCTGTCTGTTTCCTTCTTTCTTCTGCGGCTGTTTTGACAGCTTCTTTACCCTCCCTCAGTGGGCCTGGCCTCAACAGCTCTACCTGCCCAGGTAGGAGGGAGGGGCAGGGAGATCAGAATGAGTAACAGAAGAAGAGCGCAGTATGCAGGAGGAGGGAAGCAGGAAGATGTGCAAAGGGAATGGGGCAACAAGGGGAACAGATGAAAGCAAAGGGTTCAGGGGAGTGGGAAGATGTGCAGGGGGAGCAAGATTTGTTAGATGCGGGCAAGGGTGAGAAAGGTGTGCAGGGGCAAGAAAGGTGTGCAGGGGGCAAGAAAGGGAGTGAGGAGATTTGTTAGATGTGGGCAGGGGTGAGAAAGGTGTGCGTGCATGGGGTGAAAAAGCTGTGCAGGGGGTGAAAAAGGTGTTCAGGGGGCGAGAAAGGGAGTGGAGAGATTTGTTAGATGTGGGCAGGGGTGAGAAAGGTGTGCAGGGGTGAAAAAGGTGTGCAGGGGGTGAAAAAAGGTGTGCAGGGGGCGAGAAAGGTGTGCAGGGGGCGAGAAAGGTGTGCAGGGGGCGAGAAAGGTGTGCAGGGGGTGAGAAAGGTGTGCAGGGTGTGAAAAAGGTGTGCAGGGGGTAAAAAAGGTGTGCAGGGGCGAGACAGGAAGTGGGGAGATTTGTTAGATGTGGTCAGGGGTGAGAAATGTGTGCAGGGGATGAGAAAGGTATGCAAGGGGTGAGAAAGGTGTGCAGGGGATGAGAAAGGTATGCAGGGGGTGAAAAGGGTGTGCAGGGGTGAGAAAGGTGTGCAGGGGTGAGAAAGGTGTGCAGAGGTGAGAAAGGTGTGCAGGGGTGAGAAAGGTGTGCAGGGGTGAGAAAGGTGTGCAGGGGGTGAGAAAGGTGTGCAGGGGTGAGAAAGGTGTGCAGGGGTGAGAAAGATGTGCAGGGGGCGAGAAAGGTGTACAGGGGGTGAGAAAGGGAGTGGGGAGATTTGTTAGATGTGGGCAGGGGTGAGAAAGGTGTGCAGGGGGTGAGAAAGGTGTGCAGGGGGTGAAAAGGGTGTGCAGGGGGTGAAAAAGGTGTGCAGGGGACGAGAAAGGTGTGCAGGGGGTGAAAAGGGTGTGCAGGGGGCGAGAAATGTGTACAGGGGGCGAGAAAGGGAGTGGAGAGATTTGTTAGATGTGGGCAGGGGGTGAGAAAGGTGTGCAGGGGGTGAGAAAGGTGTGCAAGGGGTGAAAAAGGTGTGCAGGGGGTGAAAAGGGTGTGCAGGGGGTGAAAAAGGTGTGCAGGGGACGAGAAAGGTGTGCAGGGGGTGAAAAGGGTGTGCAGGGGGCGAGAAATGTGTACAGGGGGCGAGAAAGGGAGTGGAGAGATTTGTTAGATGTGGGCAGGGGGTGAGAAAGATGTGCAGGGGGCGAGAAAGGTGTACAGGGGGTGAGAAAGGGAGTGGGGAGATTTGTTAGATGTGGGCAGGGGTGAGAAAGGTGTGCAGGGGGTGAGAAAGGTGTACAGGGGGTGAAAAGGGTGTGCAGGGGGTGAAAAAGGTGTGCAGGGGACGAGAAAGGTGTGCAGGGGGTGAAAAGGGTGTGCAGGGGGCGAGAAATGTGTACAGGGGGCGAGAAAGGGAGTGGAGAGATTTGTTAGATGTGGGCAGGGGGTGAGAAAGGTGTGCAGGGGGTGAGAAAGGTGTGCAAGGGGTGAAAAAGGTGTGCAGTGGGCGAGAAAGGGAGTAAGGATATTTATTAGATGTGTGCAGGGGGTGAGAAAGGTGTGCAGGGGGTGAGAAAGGTGTGCAGGGGGTGAAAAAGGTGTGCAGGGGTAAAAAAGGTGTGCAGGGGCGAGAAAGGGAGTGGGGAGATTTGTTAGATGTGGGCAGGGGTGAGAAAGGTGTGCAGGGGGTGAAAAAAGGTGTGCAGGGGAGAGAAAGGTGTGCAGGGGGTGAGAAAGGTGTGCAGGGTGTGAAAAAGGTGTGCAGGGGGTAAAAAAGGTGTGCAGGGGCGAGAAAGGAAGTGGGGAGATTTGCTAGATATGGGCAGGGGTGAGAAATGTGTGCAGGGGGTGAGAAAGGTATGCAGGGGGTGAGAAAGGTGTGCAGGGGGTGAGAAACGTATGCAGGGGTGAAAAAGGTGTGCAGGGGTGAGAAAGGTGTGCAGGGGTGAGAAAGGTATGCAGGGGTGAGAAAGGTGTGCAGGGGTGAGAAAGGTATGCAGGGGGTGAGAAAGGTGTGCAGGGGTGAGAAAGGTGTGCAGGGGTGAGAAAGGTGTGCAGGGGTGAGAAAGATGTGCAGGGGGCGAGAAAGGTGTACAGGTGGCGAGAAAGGGAGTGGGGAGATTTGTTAGATGTGGGCAGGGGTGAGAAAGGTGTGCAGTGGGTGAGAAAGGTGTGCAGGGGGTGAAAAGGGTGTGCAGGGGGTGAAAAAGGTGTGCAGGGGACGAGAAAGGTGTGCAGGGGTGAAAAGGGTGTGCAGGGGCAAGAAAGGTGTACAGGGGGCGAGAAAGGGAGTGGAGAGATTTGTTAGATGTGGGCAGGGGTGAGAAAGGTGTGCAGGGGTGAAAAAGGTGTGCAGGGGGCAAGAAAAGGGAGTGAGGAGATTTGTTAGATGTGGGAATGGGTGAGAAAGGTGTGCAGGGGGCGAGAAAGGGAGTGGAGAGATTTGTTAGATGTGGGCAGGGGTGAGAAAGGTGTGCAGGGGGCAAGAAAAGGGAGTGAGGAGATTTATTAGATGTGGGCAGGGGTGAGAAAGGTCTGCAGGGGGAGAGAAAGGTGTGCAGGGGGTAAAAAAGGTGTGCAGGGGGCGAGAAAGGAAGTGTGGAGATTTGTTAGATGTGGGCAGGGGTGAGAAAGGTGTGCAGGGGGTGAGAAAGGTGTGCAGAGGGTGAAAAAGGTTTGCAGGGGGTAAAAAAGGTGTGCAGGAGCGAGAAAGGGAGTGGGGATATTTGTTAGATGTGGACAGGGGTGATAAAGGTGTGCAGGGGGTGAAAAAGGTGTGCAGGGGGCGAGAAAGGCAGTGTGGAGATTTGTTAGATGTGGGCAGGGGTGAGAAAGGTGTGCAGGGGTGAAAAAAGTGTGCAGGGGGTGAGAAAGGTGTGCAGGGGGTGAAAAAGGTGTGCAGGGGGTGAAAAAGGTGTGCAGGGGGTGAGAAAGGTATGCAGGAGGTGAGAAAGGTGTGCAGGGGTGAGAAAGATGTGCAGGGGGCGAGAAAGGTGTTCAGGGGGCGAGAAAGGTGTTCAGGGGGTGAGAAAGGTGTACAGGGGGAGAAAGGTGTGCAGGGGTGAGAAAGGTGTGCAGGGGCAAGAAAGGTGTGCAGGGGGCAAGAAAGGTGTGCAGGGGGGAGAAAGGTGTGCAGGGGGCGAGAAAGGTGTGCAGGGGGCGAGAAAGGTGTGCAGGGGGGAGAAAAGTGGGATTGCACCAAAATGTGCAAGAATAGTAAGCAGTAAAGTGTAAGGGTACTATGTATGTAGGGGAAGTGGCATCGTCTACAGCAAAATGTGCAGAGGGTGGGGGCACCAAGGTGTTCAGGTAGCAGTAGGGGTAAATGGTAACAAGGTGTGCAGGGATGAGGGGGCAGAACATTATGCAGGAGGAGAGGGCAGCAGAGTGAGAAGGGGAGTTGGGCAGTAGAGTGTGCAGGGGTTGGTGGTAGCTGGGGTGAGGGGTAGCAAGATATGCAGGAGGAGGGTGCAGCAGAATCTGCAAGGTTAGTAGGATAAGAACAAGAAGTGCAGGAGGAGTAAACAAACAGGCTGCATGTAGCCAAACTCACAGCCTTAAATTATAGTGATTGTGACTTATAAGCATGCAGAGTAGCAACCTGCCAACATTCTTACTGTACTACACAGCAGATTTGGT
>NC_069505.1:487199524-487212024 GCF_027579735.1 Bombina bombina | reverse complement strand
AACCAATAACCACAGCACTCACCAAAGCTCATATTAAATATAGGTGGAACTTTCCCTTTAAATTGGTTTTCACCCATAAAAATATCATCTATCTAGACCGCCTCAAGATCCCAACAGATACCACAACAACAATGGATACCGCACCAAGAAAGACCTTCCAGAGAGAATGTACACCAGTGAGAAGTACAGGGAATACGAAGAGGCGCAAATCCAACCCAAGTAATCCTAATGATTCGGATTCCACAATTCAAGACGGTGAACCAGATTGAATACAAGTATAAGTAAGTGAACTAAATAATATCTGGACTTGCCCGACAGAGGATGCTTGATCCTCAAAATCTCTAGGTAAGCGAATAATTGTTAAAGTTATTGACTCTTCAGTTTTGGATCCATAATCCAATCTTCTACAAAGACTTATATGTGTTTGAATTAAGTTCTGGACTTAAAGCTACAAAATATTCTTGAGACTTCCAGATTATTGTTACCTCATTGTTATTTAATGTGGTCCTACTACTCTCAGGATCTTTCCTCCCCATTCCATTACACTCCCCCCCCCTCCCCCTTATCATCCACCCTCTTCCAAACTGGTAAAATTTGTTCATGCCAATTTACAATTCCAAAAGGCATACCATCCACCATATCCCCCCACAACAAATTAAGTCAGAATGACTGACATTCCTGTGATTGTTGTTTTTTGTGTTTGTCAAGATTTTTTCTCATTCCAGACTCTATTCTAACATGTTTCAATGTTTGTATTGCAAGTACTTACTGTATAATTGTTGGTATACCATACTTGCTTTTATTAAAGGTATATTCCTGCCTCAAAAACTAACAGTAAAGGTCCCTCGGGTTACAACATCTCTCAATACAGAGCGGTTTATGTTCCTCGTGCCAATCTCTTTTTTCCTCCCCAAGCAAAAGGTACCGTAATAATGTCTTTCTTCCTACTCAATCATGTCCATCAAGAAAGATAATGTCACATAACGTCAGAGGGCTTAACTGACATTAAACGAAAAAAGGCCATTTCTGAATCTAAAATGTTAAAAGCACATGTAGAAATGCTACAAGAAACACATTTTACTAGGTGATATACTCCAAAATATTGGGACAAAACATTCCCTATACAATATACAATACCACGTTATAAGTCCAAAAAAGAAATGTGGAGTCACAATACTCCTCCACTCTTCCTTAAACTTTAAAGAGGAAACTGTAAATAGAGATAAAGAAGGCAGGTACTTGATAGTAAAGGGATTAATACAGAACACCCCCGTTCTACTAGTTAATGTCTATGCCCCTAATGACCAACAGTCTGCTTTCTTATCAAAGCTCAGTAAGCTGCTTAACTTATGGAAAAGACGCAAAACCATTATAGGGGGCGACTTTAATACTACTATGGACAATAGAGTAGATAGAACAGTACAGGAACCACCACAGACTAATGCCGCTAAATCATCTAATACAATTTTAAAAGATTTCTCCCTAGATCATAATTTAATAGACAGTTGGCGATCATTCAACAACGGCACACGGGACTACACATATTACTCCCCAATGCATAAAACCCATTCTAGGATTGACTATATATTTATGAATCAGATATTGATACCCCTCCTAACCAAAGCTAGCATTTTAAATTGTTCCTGGTCAGATCATTCCATAGTGGAGGTTACCCTATTGGGCATGATTAACCCATGTAGAACAAAATCCTGGACATTAAACACAAACGTACTCGAAGATAATGTTTTCCTCAATCAATTACAGCAACAAATCTTAGAATTTATATCTATTAACAAAGATACTACATCTAACCCTATTCATGAGTGGGGAGCATTAAAAGCTTATGTCAGAGGCCTTTTGATAACTGAATCTAGCAAGCAACACAAAATTAAAGAAGCAAAGCTAATAAAATTAAAAATAGAATTTAATATACTAAGGACTCAGGACTAAAAGCTAAAAATTAGGAAATAGATCAGCTTCTAAATAAAGATGCGATCAGTTCAATTAGAATGATAGACACACAATATTACATTTACGGAAATAAACCAGACAGGATGCTAGCCAATAAATTGAAAGAGATTACTAAAATTACAACAGTCCCACAGATACAACTTCCAAACAATAAAACTACCAATGACCCTCTCTCCATTGCGAACATATTCGCAGATTACTATAGTAAATTATACAACCTTCCGACTACCAATAAAGGTCAGGATAAAACAAACGTCCTGGATGAGTTCCTAGGAGATAGTGTTCTATCAGCAATAAAGGAGGAGAAGCAGGACTCCCTGAACAGTCCCATTATAATTGATGAAATTAAATTAGGCATAATAGACCTGAAAAGCACTAAAGCCCCAGGGACAGATGGATACTCTAGACTTTTCTATAAATTGATGCAACCAATCTTGATCCCCTAATTAGCACAGGTCTTTAATTCTATATTACAAGGGAAAGAAATACCTAAAGAAATGCTGATGGCAAGAATTGCAGTGATTCCAAAGCCCGGTAAAAATAAACAGCATTGCCAAAATTATAGGCCCATTTCCTTGATTAATCAAGATATAAAATTATTCACTAAAATACTAGCAAACCGACTTAACTACCTCCTTAACAATTTAATTCACCCGGACCAAGTAGGGTTCATTTCAAACAGAGAAGTTTCAGATAACACACGCAAAGTAATAGATCAAATTAATATTGCCACTGTTCAGGAAATGCCTTCTCTGCTCCTATCGCTGGACACAGAGAAGGCGTTTGATAGGATTAACTGGGATTACATGTTCGCTGTCCTAAAAAAAATAGGAATCAAAGGAGCTTTCTACAAAGCTCTTACTGCCTTATACTCATTCAAACTATCAGGATATCAGTCCAAATCAATACATATCAATAATGGCACCCGTCAGGGATGTCCGCTCTCACCCCTACTATTCATGCTATGTATCCAACCGCTGGCAGTCAAGATTAGAGACAACTAAAACATTTCAGGCATTAGAGTCCGTAAATTGGAACATAAGGTATCATTATTTGCGGACGACATTATTCTGTCCATAACCAAACAAATGCTTTCCCTTCCTCCACTTTACTCAACTTTACAACATATCGGTAGCCTTTCGGGATAAAAAATAAATGAGGATAAATGTGAAGCATTATCTGTCAAACTACCTTAACACACGAAAAAACGACTAGAATTAAACTTTGCATTTAAATGGGCTAGGAAATCAATTAAGTATTTAGAGATTAATCTCCCCTCTAACATCCACACCTTATACCAAGCAAACTACACTCCTCTGTTTAAGCATATTAGAGACTTAATTACTAAACGGATTAAGTTTAAAATCTCTTTGTATGGTAGAATTGTATCAACTAAAATGTCCCTATTACCAAAAATATTATACCTTTTTAGGTCTCTCCCCATCTCCGTACCTCATTTAGAACTACACAAACTTCAGAAAGACATAGTAAAATTTATATGGCAAGGGAAAAGGGCTAGAATTAATAAAAAAAACTAATGTGCACTAGTAAAAGGGAGGGAGGAGTAGGGATCCCGAACCTGATCCCATACTATTACTCTGCAAGGATATCACAGACCCTACACTGGTTTAGAACAAACTCTAATGCACAATGGATTCACACTGAATCGAGTGTCATGGAAACTGACTTATTAGCTAGGTTGCTCAGGGCTTCAAACACCTCAAACCCCCCTCAAAAATGTAGTTACATTTCGATCAACCACACTATTTACTTATGGAAGTTGCTGAATTCTAAGTTCTCCCTTACTCAAGATAGATCCAGATTAACTACATTAGTAACTTTCTCTTCCCCCATAGACAAAAGAGTTCAACAGAAATGGTCTAATAAAGGCCTTTATAGAATAGCAGACATTATTAAAGAAGATAAAATAATCTTATATGAGCAATACCAGGCACTGGACATTGATGATAGGAATATATGGTACCACTACCTACAACTGAAATCTAGAGCACAAGAAGTTCTAGGTAACACTAAGCTACCCCCAAACAACACAATAGAAGCATTATGCTTCTCCACCCACCACATACAAGGTACGATATCTACACCTTATCCTATATTTAAAGGGACAGTATAAACTCATTTTCATATAACTGCATGTAATAGACACTACTATAAGAATAAGATGCACAGATACTGATATAAAAATCCAGTATAAAATGGTTTAAATACGTACTTAGAAGCTTTCAGTTTAGCTCTGTTGAAAAGGCAGTTGGAAATCCCACTGCAAGTGGGAAATAAGACACTCCCCCTTCCCCTTCTTTTGCATATGAAAAGACCCTTTACACAAACAGGAGAAAGCTGGAGAAGGTAGCTGACGGTATTCAAATAAAACTTTGGGGCTTGGTTAGGAGTCTGAAAATCAGAGCAATGTTCTTTAAAAATAAGCAAAATTATACATTTTTTTTAAAAAAAAAAACGTTATGGGCTTTATAAAGAGATCATCTACAAAACATTTGTGCAAAGAAAAAATTAGTGTATAATGGCCCTTTAACTCTACCCAGAAAGAAGATAAAACACGAATTATGTTAAAATGAGAACAAGACATTGGTTAAACTTGGCCTATTAAGACATGGATTACAGGTCTCATGAATGGTTTATCCTTCTCACATAACGCAATGTTCAAAGATTTTTTTTATAAAAGTGGCCTTTAGATAGTATCTTCATCCAACTTGATTCAATGAGACAGAGGCCTCGATTTATCAACCTGTCAACTTACCTGCATTCAACGGCACCAATACGCTCACCTAACATCGCTGCTGCGGACCTGAATACGTTCTCCAAAATTATCAAAAAAGCAGTAAAAAAGCCACGCACCAAGTACGGAGCGATGAGCAGCGGACTGTTGTTAACTAACAGTCATCGATCTCGCTGCTCTTCGGCTTTTTCACAGCTTTATTGGTACCCTGTGTTACGGTTACCCTTAGTCTCGCTGAGAGATGGACCGCTTAGTAGCCTGGATCCCTATTGCTAAAGAGGGGAGAAGCTGCTTTCCATAGTATTCTATATGAGTCTCGCAAATATAGAATAATCTCCCTTAGCTGCAGTACAGCTAGGATACCCTTCTTCTGCCCACAAAAACGAGTCAACGCTGCGATTGAGGGTCAAACAAGAACTCAGGACTGGGATGCCCAGCCTGCTTTTTATTAAGGTTACATGCACACAGGGCACTCCCAGGGGGGGGGGGGGAAGCACAAAATCCCCCATCACACAGTTAGATAGAGAGCAATGTCCTTTGACAGGCCACAATAGGATTAGAGTACTTAAGATAACAAGTTTACAAGTTCATCTTATCAATTAGCAGTCTGGCTCCAGAGGTGATTAGACAATAGTTTCTAAAAGCTGAAAAAAAGTTAACTCTTTATGAAATGATACTTGTTACGGTTTTCTTGGAGCCCTTCTTAGGCGCTGGCTTGGCTGGTTCAGGCATTGCTGCTGGGAAATAAGCTCTTCACAACAAAATAACTAATGCTTCTGTAACAGTGCTCCCTTATGTGGAACACTCTGGCAGACACGGTCTGACCCCTTTTCGGGGCAGACTAAGGCTGTCCAGACCGCTGAGGTTATGCGGGGCTGAGGTCGGTTTGTCTGGACAACCCGTACGCGTTGCCATTCTGTTCCCAGGTCTGTAAGTAATGGTGAAATTGAAGGGTTGCAACGATAAGCTCCAACGTAATAGCCTGCCGTTATCTCCAGAGACCCGGTTCAGCCACACCAACGGGTTATGGTCGGTGACCAGGGTGAACTCCTGACCATATAAATAGGGAGTCAATTTCTTTAATGCCCACACCAAAGCCAAACACTCCTTTTCGACCGCTGCATAGCTGACTTCGCGGGGCAGGAGCTTCCGGCTGATGTAGGCAACTGGATGCTCCCCTCCATCTTCGCCTACTTGGCTGAGGACGGCTCCCAGCCCGAACATGGAAGCATCTGTATGGACGATAAAACGTTTGTTAAGGGCTGGGGGCCGCCAAGACAGGAGCATTAATTAGAGCATTTTTGAGAGCCTGGAAAGCCGTTTTCACAGTGGGGAGACCACAGGACCTGTCGAGGTAAGTTCTTCTTGGTTCAAGTCAGTCAGGGGTTTGGCAAGTGTGCTGTAGTCTGGTACGAACCGTCTATAGTACCCTGCCGTGCCCAGGAAGGCTAGGACCTGAGTCTTAGTGATGGGGGTGGGCCAATTGGCGACAGCTTCTATCTTGGCCGGCTCTGGTCGCTGCTTTCCACACCCCACCCGGTGACCCAGGTACTGTACCTCGGCCATCCCAAAGTGGCATTTTTTCTGGCTTCAGAGTCAGGCCAGCAGCCCGGATCTGATTCCAGAACCATTCCTACATGAGCTAAGTGGTCCTCCAGGACTCACTGTGGATCGCTATGTCGTCCAGGTAGGCGCAAGCAAAACTCTGGAAGCCATCCAGGAGCCTATCCACCAAGCGCTGGAATGTAGCTGGGGCATTCTTCATCCCAAACGGCATTACCCTAAACTGATATAAGCCAAATGGGGTGACGAATGCCGACTTGGGGATAGCCTCCGGGGCCAGGGGAATCTGCCAGTAACCTTTGCAGAGGTCAATAGTGGTCAGGTAATTTCCCCTGGCTATACGATCGAGTAGCTCGTCTACCCTGGGCATAGGGGTAAGCGTCCGTCACGGTTTTTCATTGAGCCTCTGATAGTCTACGCAGAACCGGGTGGTCCCATCTTTCTTGGGCACCAAGACAACTGGGGAGGCCCAGGGACTATCGGATGGGCTCAATTACCCTGAGCTGGAGCATCTCATCGATCTCCTTCTTCATTCCTGTCCTAACTGCTTCGGGGATTCGGTACGGAGCCTGGCGCAAGGGAGCTTGTCCCGGAGTATCTACCTGGTGGGTGGTTAAAGTAGTGTACCCTGGCTTCGGGAGAAGGTGAGGTGTTTGGACTGGAGGAGTTGGCTGAGCTGCTCCCTTTCAGTGGGGCTAAGTCGGTCTCCTATCTGAACCTGAGCCACTATACCTGTGGGGGAGACTCTTTTCTAATAGGTCTGGAATGGGTAGACTGTCGGGGTCTTCCTGAGGGGAACAACATACGGCCGTCACGTTTCTCTGGTCGCTCAAAATATTCCTTGAGCATGTTTACATGGAATGTCTTTCTAAGATTGTTGTCATGGCAGCTAGCTATCACATAAGTGGTGTCTCCCCTTTTCTCAACGATCTGGTAGGGACCCTGCCAGGACGCCTGCAATTTGTCTGTCTTCACCGGCTTAAGTACTAACACCTTTTGTCCTATGGTGAAGATTCTCTTTCGGGCCCCCCGATCGTACCATACTTTCTGTCTTCTCTGGGCCAACTGGAGATTAGCCCGCACGGATTTGGCTAATTGCTCCATTCGGTCCCTGAGTTCCAGCACGTATGGCACAATGGGACACCGTCAGCCTCCATCTCTCCCACCCAGTGCTCCCGGATCAGGTTTAGGGGTCCCCGTACCTTTCTTCCGTAGAGCAACTCGAGGAGGGAGAGAACCCTGTCGTTTCCTGGGGCACCCTCCCGATAAGCAAATAGGAGGTGCGGCAGGAAGCGTTCCCAGTCCTCGGTATTCCTGAGTGAACGTCTTGAGCATTTGCTTGAGGGGTCCCATTGAGACCTCTCACACAGCCCGTTCGTCTGGGGGTGGTATGGGGAGCTCAGGAGGGACTTAATTTTGCAAACCTGCCAGAGTTGTTGGGTCAAGTCAGCCGTAAATTGGGTGCCTCGGTCGGATAGGATTTCTTTTGGAAATCCTACCCGGGATAACACCTGTACTAGTGCATTCGCTACCGTATCCGCTTGTATGTTGGATAGGGCGACAGCCTCTGGGTACCTGGTAGCGTAGTCCACTACGGTAAGAATGTAGCGCTTACCGGAGGGACTAGGGGTAGCCAGTGGTCCCACTAGGTCAATAGCAACCCGGCTGAAGGGTTCCTCTACAATGGGCATATTTACTAGATGGGCTTTAGGGTGATCGCCTCGCCTTCCTACTCGTTGACACACATCGCAGGTGTTACAGTAAGTTCTAACGTCAGCGTGCACCCCTGGCCAAAAGAACGTGTGAGTAATGCGGTGTAGGGTACGGGTTACGGCTAGGTGGCCTGCTAAGGGGATGTCGTGGCCTATCTTGAGGATTTCTTGACGGTATTTGTGGGGCACTACCAGCTGTCGCCTACGCTGTCCCCTTTTCTCTGTCCAGCGGTATATTTTCCCTTTTTCCCATAAGAATGTTTCGTTATCTGCCCCGCCCCCTCCGGTCTCTGCTCGTTCCCGGTACTTTTGTAAAGTCGGGTCAGTCTTAGACTCTGTCTCGAAAGCATCTGGGGTGTCCCAGGGTATGGGGCCTAACATGTCAGGCAAGGTCGGGGTAGGTCTTACCTGTGTCTCCCGCACTGGTGAGAGCTCTCGCTCCATCCGGGCTTGGGCCGTGTAGTCACTGGGTCCGCCTCGTTGTTGCATACTGGAGCATAGGCAGAAGTCATGGGGCCCAAATCGTTGCCCAGTAGTACTTCGGCAGGTAAATTATCCATTAGGCCCACGTTCACAGCCCCCTTTCCCGCTCCCCAATCAAGATGCACTTTAGCTGTTGGAATTTTGTACACATCCCCCCCCGCCACTCTAACGGCCACAGTCTGTCCGGATCGCTTGTGCTCTGGCACCAAATGACTCTGTACCAGCGTGATAGTAGCCCCTGTGTCTCTCAATCCCTCTGTAGATCGCCCCTCGAGCCATACCTTCTGCCGATGGTGCTGGCGGTTATCTGAGGCAGCATATACAGGGTCCACCTCGTGAAGCGGCCCCACATATCCCTCCATAGGGGCCTCTTGGTTAACACAGAGGGCCCGGGCCGGACGATAGGACCCAGAGGGGTAATTGTAATTCCTGGGTGTCTGGTGCGTATTAAGGGGGCAGCTAGCCATGAAATGCCCTGGTTGCTTGCATCGGTGGCAAGTCGGTCTGGGACGCTCAGAGCTGTTATTGTGTGGTCCTGAGTGTCGGACGGGCCCTGTGGGCACCGGGGCTCGGAATTCAGCACGAGGGGGTGCACGGTAAACCTCTCTGGGTTCGACCCGTGCTGGAGCTCGGTAGTTCATGGGTTCGTGAAGACGGGAGTCATAATGTTCATCGGCCAATTTGGCTGCTTCTTCTAAGGTAGAAGGCCGCCTGTCTCGCAGCCATTCCTTCCCTTGCTGTTCCATGCCATTATAAAAATGTTCTAAGAGAAACAATTGTAAAATTTCCTCACCAGTCACCGCTTTACTTCCGCTCAGCCAGTGATTTGCCGCTCTCTGCATTCGGTGCGCCCATTCCATATGGGTATCGTTAGGCTTCTTTTTCGTGCCCCGAAACTGTCGGCGATACGTGTCCGGAGTTACAGCGTACCGTCGCAAACAGTGGTCTCCTTAACTAGCTCATACTGTGTCACTTCCTCAGCACCCAGAGTACGAAAGGCTTCCAGGGCTCGCCCGGATAGTTTCCCAGACAATATCGTGGGCCACTCTCTGTTGGGAATCTGGTGCAGGGCACATTGCCTTTCGAAGTCCGCCAAATATTCATCAATCCCTGTCTCGCTCTCTAGGAAGGGTCGAAATGCCGCATAGGGTATCTTGGGCCTCCCAGCATTTTCGACAGGGATGATTACCTGCGGGGCTTCAGCATTGCGGTGTGCGTTCGCTAGGTTGAGTTCGTGGGATCGAGTCTCTCGTATATCCTCGTCCGCCTCCGCCATCAACTGCTGTACCAATTCCATGGAGGGGTTCGGCCCGTATAATGAGAGCCTTTCCCGAACAATCCTGGTTTTTTCGTCACTAATCGTGGTCGGTGTTTCCGCCATTGTGAAGCTCTGATCCAGTTCGGTCAATTCTGCGATCAGCTCTCTCCTCGGCCGGTTGCTGGCGTACCCCCCTCTGCTTTCAAGTAAATCCTTTAGGGTTGTACGCTTCAATTTTTCGTAAGCGCTCTCCATCCGTTCTGTACCTCTCCTAGGAAATCCAGGAAAATCCCGCCGCTGCCGCCAAATGTTCCGGTTACCCTTAGTCTCGCTGAGAGATGGACCGCTTAGTAGCCTGGATCCCTATTGCTAAAGAGGGGAGAAGCTGCTTTCCATAGTATTCTATATGAGTCTCGCAAATATAGAATAATCTCCCTTAGCTGCAGTACAGCTAGGATACCCTTCTGCCCACAAAAACGAGTCAACGCTGCGATTGAGGGTCAAACAAGAACTCAGGACTGGGATGCCCAGCCTGCTTTTTATTAAGGTTACATGCACACCGGGCACTCCCGGGGGGGGGGGGGGGGAAGCACAAAATCCCCCATCACACAGTTAGATAGAGAGCAATGTCCTTTGACAGGCCACAATAGGATTAGAGTACTTAAGATAACAAGTTTACAAGTTCATCTTATCAATTAGCAGTCTGGCTCCAGAGGTGATTAGACAATACTTTCTAAAAGCTGAAAAAAAGTTAACTCTTTATGAAATGATACTTGTTACGGTTTTCTTGGAGCCCTTCTTAGGCGCTGGCTTGGCTGGTTCAGGCATTGCTGCTGGGAAATAAGCTCTTCACAACAAAATAACTAATGCTTCTGTAACACCCTGTCACTAAGCACCCACACTATACTATACTGTTTACCCCCTATACCGCCGCTCCCGGAGCCCACCGCAACTCTAATAAAGTGTTTAACCCCTAAACCAGCCAATAGGATTGAGATCGCAGTCTATTGGCTGTTCCAATCAGCCAATAGAATGCGAGCTCAATCCTATTGGCTGATTGGATCAGCCAATAGGATTTTTCCTACCTTAATTCCGATTGGCTGATAGAATTCTATCAGCCAATCAGAATTGAAGGGACACCATCTTGGATGACGTCACTTAAAGGAACCTTCATTCTTCAGTTAGACTTCGTTTGAAGAGGATGCTCCGCGTCGGATGTCTTGAAGATGGACCCGCTCCGCGCCAGATGGATGAAGATAGAAGATGCCGTCTGGATGAAGACTTCTGCCCGTCTGGAGGACCTCTTCTGCCCGTCTGGAGGACCACTTCTGCCCGGCTTCGTTGAGGACTTCGGCCCGGTTTGGTGAAGACGCCTCAAGGTAGGGTGATCTTCAAGGGGTTAGTGTTAGGTTTTTTTAAGGGGGGATTGGGTGGTTTTAGAGTAGGGTTGTGTGTGTGGGTGGTGGGTTTTAATGTTGGGGTGGGGTATTGTACTTTTTTTTACAGGTAAAAGAGCTGATTACTTTGGGGCAATGCCCCGCAAAAAGCCCTTTTAAGGGCTATTTGTAATTTAGTATAGGGTAGGGATTTTTATTATTTTGGGGGGCTTTTTTTATTTTATTAGGAGGATTAGATTAGGTGTAATTAGTTTAAAAAACTTGTAATTATTTTATTATTTTCTGTAATTTAATGGGGGGGGGGTTGTACTTTAGATAATTTTTCTTAATTGTATTTAGTTTAGTAAATTGATTTAATTGTAGTGTAGTGTTAGGTGTAATTGTAACTTAGGTTAGGTTTTATTTTACAGGTATATTTGTCTTTATTTTAACTAGGAAGTTATTAAATAGTTAATAACTATTTAATAACTATTGTACCTAGTTAAAATAAATACAAAGTTGCCTGTAAAATAAAAATAAACCCTGAGATAGCTACAATGTAACTATTAGTTATATTGTAGCTATCTTAGGGTTTATTTTATAGGTAAGTATTTAGTTTTAAATAGGAATAATTTAGTTAATGCTAGTAATATTTATTTAGATTTATTGTAATTATATTTAAGTTAGGGGGTGTTATGGTTTAGGGGTTAATAATTGTATTTAGTTGCGGTGGGGTCCCGGGAGCGGCGGTTTAGGGGTTAATATATTTATTAGAGTTGAATTGAAGGGACACCATCTTGGATGACGTCACTTAAAGGGACACTGAACCCAATTTTTTTCTTTTGTAATTCAGAAAGAGCATGCAATTTTAAGCAACTTTCTAATTTACTCCTATTATCAATTTTTCTTCGTTCTCTTGCTATCATTATTTGAAAAAGAAGGCATCTAAGCTTTTTTTTTGGTTTCAGTACTCTGGACAGCACTTTTTTATTGGTGGATGAATTTATCCACCAATCAGTAAGGACAACCCAGGTTGTTCACCAAAAATGGGCCGGCATCTAAACTTACATTTTTGCATTTCATATAAAGATACCAAGAGAATGAAGAAAATTTGATAATAGGAGTAAATAAGAAAGTTGCTTAAAATTTCATGCTCAATCTGAATCACGAAAGAAAATTTTTGGGTACAGTGTCCCTTTAAAGGAACCTTCATTCTTCAGTTGGACTTCGTTTGAAGAGAATGCTCCGCGTCGGATGTCTTGAAGATGGACCCCGCTCCACGCCAGATGGATGAAGATAGAAGATGTCATCTGGATGAAGACTTCTGCCCGTCTGGAGGACCTCTTCTGCCCGGCTTCGATGAAGACTTCAGCCCGTCTGGA